>NW_026892643.1:2272500-2281294 GCF_033815535.1 Pezoporus flaviventris
ACACCGTTGGTAGAACACACCACTGGCACGCAACCCCAGCCCCGACAGCCAGACCCCCGACAGCCCTGAAGGGAACGGCACCGGGGAGGGAGAAAGCAGGCTCAGGACAGCCCGACACCAGCGCTCTCCTCCCGCCGGCGGCCGGTCGGGGCCTGGGGGGGGGCGTCGGGAAGCGGTATCGGGCAGTCTGTTGCCGTCGGGGACCAGGACGGCCTCGGTGCTGGCGTCCCGCGGGGGCCCGCTCGTCCCCGGGAGAGCTGGGGTGGGGCACGGCTCTGCCCGGCCCCGGAAAAAGGGGGGATGCTGCTTCCCCGTCGGGAGTGGAGGATCCCACCTGCTCACAGGAGCGTTGGGCTCCCGTGATAAGGAGATAAAAGGGAGGGAGCCCGGTGGCTGCTGGTGCTGCAGGGGCAAAATGGCAGCAGGCTTCTAAATACTATCAAACAGCTCGGGGAGGGGAAAACAGCAATACACACACACACCCCCACCCCCCACTGGCACACTCCTGGCATACACCGCATGGTGGTATCCGTGGTGGAGGAAGACAAAAATAAAAGGCTATTAGAGCAGAGAAAGGAACCCTGGAAGAGAAGAATATGTGCTGAGATTGTTCCACTCATAATAAGTTTTAGGACTAATTCCAAAACCAGCAATGATTCCTGATCAAATTATTCCCCTGGAAATGCTTCTACACGTTCTTTTTATTAAGATTTCTTTGGCTGCCAGGAATGAAATATGAGACTTACCAGATAGAAAGTCAAGGAAGGCCAGAGCCAATTCCTATAAGCTTTTTTTTTTTCTTAAAAACAAACAAACAAACAAAAAAAAATATTATTATTATTATTTTCTTTGGAGGGGTAAATGGGAAAGAGCCGGGAGTGGAGTCTGGAGCCAGGGAAATGGCAAGTTATCTAACCCAGCTCTCATTCAGGTTCTCTGCACTATGAATTCATCCTCCTGGCCTGAACAGCCAGGCGGCTTTCTAGCACATCCCAGACTTTGACTCGAGGAATTTGACTCGCCCTCTTTTGCTCAGGGGCTGAAGCCGGGCTCGCTGCGCTTGTTGGGAGCTATTTTCTCATCGGTGGAGTCAGAGACCAAATTAGTCACCGCTCCCTTGTTTAGATGCTACAGTTCGTCTTTCTCCCTTGCGACGCCGGAGATGGACTTCCCTGGGCTGGATGGGACAAGGCTCCTCCACTTCCCCAGTTGTAGGGTGTTTCTGACACTCGTGGGCAGTAAATGCTGATTCCGAATGCGGGAGAGCTTCAGCAGAGGCTGCTCATTTATTTCGGGCTGAAGAAGAGCTTACCCTCTCAGGGGAAAAAAAAAAAAGAGGTGTCTATTAACTGTTTATTAATGCGTCTTAATAACCAAAATTATCTCTAAAGCATAGAGCTCGGGAGTAAGAACCATTAAATCTGTTCATGTTTTAAGAGGGATCAGCCTGAACAGAAATCAATTAGCACCGCAGACAAAACCAAGCTCTTCTTAAGACAAGTGACACTGCATTTTCAACATACTTCGGTAGTTAATCGTTAGCGCCGATCCTACTTCTTCCTACGTTCAAACGCTTCAGCATGACGAGGTGCAGATACCGGTCAGCTGGCTTAACATGAGGGGTTACCGCTCCTCGGCCGCCCGTGTCACACCTGCTGAGAAAATCCCACTGGCTGGCACGAGCAGCGGAGCTGGACAGGGGTACATCCTGCTCCGCATCCCACCCGTGCCCCGGAAGGGCTTTCCGGGGGGCTGCGGGCCCACCCGTGGCTGCCTCCTGCCCGCCCCGCCGGGTCTGGGCTTGGGCTCGGGGACCTCCCCATCCTTCCTTGCCGTGGCCCCCGGCACCGTTTGCTGGGGAGCAGGTGAAAAAGGGACCAGGCGAGTCCCCCTCTGCAGCCCGGCTGAAAGCCTCCAGGCCGGGGTCCCGCCCGGACGGGACTGGCAGCCGGTTCCCCCCCACCCCAGCATTCCCCGGTTCTGGAAGAGAGGCTTCCCTGGCTGCTGCGGCAGAAGAGCGTGTGTGTTCTTCCACGCCGCTGTACCCTCTCACGACGCCCCCGCCGGCGCAGCAGGCAGTAGCGCGGCCGGCCGTGCAGCACCCACCGACGGGGCGCGATGCTGTGCCAGCCCCCCGGTGCGACTCATGTGTCCGCAATGCTTCTCCGGGGCCTCCCGTTGCCTCCGCGCCGTACACGGCGCCTCCAAAACCACTCCGGGGACAGACCGTGCAGACACGGGAATTGAGGGGGACGTCGGGGAAAGCGGAGGACAGAGCTCTGTGGGTCTTTGCCTTGTTTCACCCGTCCCCAGAAGGGACGGATGGGGGTGTCTAGGGGATGCGTTCAGCATCGTGGGGTCCCGCCTTCGCAGTGCTGTGCCGTGCCGGGGTGCCTACCCCCGGGTACAGCGTTGCAGCCGATAAACCCCCTCTCCTTCGGGGGCTGCATCCAGGAACGGTTTGATTTATTTTCTTCTGGAAAAAAAAAAACAACAAACCCCAAATAAAACCCCAGCTCTGGAAAGGAGGACACGCACCTGTGGGCTGGCTTCCCCTGAGGACCCGGTGACGATTTTAATAGCTGAAGTCATCGCGGCAGCCTAAAACTGGGGGAGTGGGTCAGGAAAACCCCTCTACGCAGCCTGGCTGCAGCTCCTCCGACCTGCTGGGGGTCCCCGCAGACTTGAGCCCTGAATCGCCAGCCTCTCGCTTGCCTACAGGCACCTGGGACCCCAAATCAGGCAACCCCGAAGCTCACCCCATAGCCCGTGTGCTTCCTGCCTGGCAGGGAACCCTCGCCCAGTACATGGGTCTCCAGCTCCTGGGTGTGCCTCTCCAATGGGGGATTTCCAGCTCCTGCTTCCTGTCTGACCTACCTGGCCATGGGGATGTGGAGGTGAGGGATCTGCTCTCACCGGGGAACTTTGCCTGCTGGAGGCTGAGATAGCTAGAGACCCAAGACAGAAAAGCTTAAAGGCTAAGGAGATTTAAGGCATTCCTAAGGAGGGGTATCCCGTCCCGAGGTTCTGCTCATTCTGCTCCTGTGGGTGCTTTGCTTACCATATTTCATATTAAATACTTGTGGAATAAAATGCAGGCGTTTTTCAGCATGTAGAACTCCAGTGGGAACCTCAGATCTGGGTGAAACAAGTGATTTCAGGCTCTGACGCCCAGCTTCAAAAAGATGTCGAGGGACAACTACAGGAGATGGACATTAGACACATCTGGTTTTGGGGATTCAATTTCTTGAATGGTTGGTCTCGGGTGTCACTGGACAATGAGACTTCATTATAATCCTCCTTTAATTGCCCAAGTCCGGCTGGTGGCTGGGCTATGGTCCTTTCTTCACCAGCCTTTCTTGACCTTGTTACTGTAATTACCGAAGAATAAAGGTATGTTTGAAATTTGTTTTTATGGCCTGAATATTCTGCATACAGAATAAATACTAGTTGCTCTTGCATCTCATCAGCTAAATTTGACAATTAGCAAGCCAGCATTCAAATAGTCCAGGAACCGGTATTGCTGGCCACTATTTACCAAAACATGTTGTATAAGCAGTCCATTCATACATATCCACACAAATCAAATTGTATTGTCACATCCAGATTATTTAATTTAAAATAGGTAAGATCAATACTGGTATTTTACTGTATTCAGAACATAATCTCAGCAATTTCAATAGAAAATTTCCCAAATGTAAAAGTAGTCAGAAAGCAACTGCATCAGTTTTATATTGGTCACAGATGAAAGACACTGGGGAAAATCCAGACCACACTCAGGAGAATGACATCTCTACCATGTATTTCGCTACACCAGGACCAGGCTTTTACCCAAATGTGGTTTTTTGGTTGTTTTGTTTTTTTTTTTCACCTCGTTGATACTTTGCAATATATTAATTAGTTTCTGGGCTCCAAACTCTTCAGAGGGTCATAAATCCTGATGAAAAACATGCTCCCTCTTGAAGTTGCACCTGGATCACTTATATGAACATTTTTTTAAATGAATGCAAAAGTTCCTTTCTGCTTAATAAAGTGAAAAGTTGAAGAGGATAGAGAGTTACATGAAAATTCAGTCCTCCATTTATATCTCATAAATATTCCTGAGCTCTGTTTCTGGCATGAGCTAATGACTAACTTAGCTCCTAGATGACCAGCTAGGACACATTATTCAAGATTACTAACCAAAACAATTGCTGAAGACAGTTCACAGTTTGGGGTTGTTTTTTTTTGTTTGCTTGGTTGGCTTTTTTTTCTCATTTATTTGCTCTGAAATCCTCAATAACAATTTTTATTACATCAGATTAGATACATGCAAGGCAAGTTCCCTCTAAACAAGCAGCATATTTTACCTTTAGCTCGTAATGAAGAAAAAGATCTCTCACTTTTGAAGGATTCGGGTATAAGGTGTATAGGATAAGGGGAAATGTTTTTTAATTGAAAGGGAGTAGATTTAGATTAGACATGAGAAAAAAGTTCTTCCCTGTGAGGGTGGTGAGGCACTGGCACAGGTTGCCCAGAGAAGCTGTGGCTGCCCCATCCCTGGCAGTGTTCAAGGCCAGGCTGGATGGGGTTTTGAGCAACCTGGTCTAGTGGAAGGTGTCCCTGCCCATGGCAGGGGTTGGAACTGGATGATCTTTAATGTCCCTTCCAACCCAAACCATTCTGTGATTCTATGATTGTGAGGATTTAGGGAGAGTGTACCGCTTATGAGGCACTGGTTTTCTAAGTACTGCTTCCATATGACTTGAAGTTTCTGTCAGTCTCCAAAACCCACACACTTAAAAGAAAACATCAGTTCTCTCCTGTGGTATCTTTCTATAAACTGGGGAAGGGGGAGCTAAGTCACCTACTAAAATACTTGTGCAGAAGTAATAATAACCTCAGAGCAAGTCCGCATTAGCCTATTACTACAATACTCCTGAAAAATACACCTGTCACCTGGGAGCACACCACAAAGCTCCAATAAAGCTGAATATCTAGCAACAAACTAGTATGACTTGCAGCTGCAAGATGTACCCATATCCCACCTCTCTTAACACCTCCTATTGATATTCCAGCCAACCTCATCCCTTGGACATGCCACCTGTGCTTGCTGTCTCATGGTTTTCCATCCAGCTTTTCCAAGTTCTGGCCTATGTTTGGTTCTCATCTTCAAACTCCCAGGCACCCTTGACACCTGCAGCCATGCTCTTCAGCCTTCATTTCTTTGGGACTTCTTTTTTTTGAGGCCATCTATATTGTCCAGCTCAGGGATGTGACAACTCCCTCATGCAGCTCACTTTTAGCTCAGTCCCAAAGACTTGCCTCTCTCGCCCTTTTTTTCCCTTACCTCTCCCTTTGCTGGTGACTTTAAGAGAAGAAGATGGCTTCATCTATCACGTTCACTGTGACAGCACAGAGTATGCCTCTTTGTTCAGTGTCTGTTGCTTTCAAAATATCTTACCTTCATGTTTTTTAACATATCACCATCAATTCAGCATGACTCAGAGTAAATCCCTAATTTCTCAGGCTTTGAGTGTTTCTTCCACTCTCCTCTCTTGCTTAATATTCCTACCAACATCTCTGAGCCTTGACCTTCTCTTAGTGTTCTTCCCACCAGTCAAGTCTTACATAATTTAGATTAATGCAAATTCATTTGACAAACACAATTTGTCCATCTTCCCTCTACTCTTTTATATCATTGCATGGGTCTCCTGCTATGCTTTCCTCTTCTGCACCTCTTTTCTCCATGCAGTTGTTTCAACACAACTGTTAAGCTAGCACTGACAACTGCATGTCTTACCCCATCTTATTCCTGAACTATGGTGTTGCTGTATGTACTTCTGACTTCCATGTGCTTTTGATACCATCCTCATAGCCTATTGATTCAGCTTCTCTCCCAGGCATCTCCAGATTTGGCCAGTTCTGCGTGTAAGGAGGTTTAGGTGTGTAGTGTACTCCTCCTATTCTTACCTTAAAGTTGACGTCTGCAATCGCACCAGTGAAACTCTCAACAAAATCAAGGCAGTTGGTGGGCTGTATGGCTGCTTATTCTGATATGAGTGACGATTCTAGCTTTTCCTCATCCTGTTTCCATGTTGGATTATCAGTTTTCTGCTATCATATACTAGGCTTGTTCTCTCTCCAGTCCCAGAAAGGTATCTCAGGCTGCATGCACAGCAGAGATGGCTGAAAAGCAGTTTTAATTTGTCAGGACTTAAAACATGCCCTCACACATGCACACAATTTATTTTACATATAACTTTCATTTCAGTAAAAAATGTTTTTCACAGCCTGGACACTTTTAGAGAAAGAAATTCCTATTAGAACACCAAAATACAACATTTCCAAATAAAATGCATGCCTGTGTGCTGCAGTTGTCGAAGTAACCTTTGTTCTTTACTGTCATCAGGCGACTGTGGAAGCTCTCTGAACATGTAAGGCATTTCCAGCACCCAGGCTGGCCCAGGACTATGACATTGCCCTAAGACATCACCCTAGAGCTTGGGATCTGAATTCCAGCCTTGCAGCAGCAGTGGGGAAGCTCATAAAGACCATTTTAAGGAAGGCTGGGTTCAGGGCAATGTTTGCAGGGCTTAATTAAAGGGAGAAATGTCTTCCAGGATTCCACACTGAGGACAAGTCTTTTCCAGGACATCACATAAGTTCTGTGCCACATCTGTGAGACAAATGTTCATTTTTGTATGAAGATACAATTTGAAACATGCTTGTATTGTATTTGGACAAGTGCACCACAAACGAGGTTCTGAGATGCAGTGTGGCCACAGACCATGAAATGTCCATTCCCATGTCCAAGGGTAAAAGGTGACAACTCCTTCCCAACTTAAGTCAAGATTATTTTGAGTGGTTTCAAGGAATTCTGACCATGGACCTAAGTTCCAGATCAAGTCCAAGATTATTCTGCATCCAACTGTTTGGATATAAAAGCTGGATCAAGCACAGGCATTAGGCAAACTCAAAAAAGCAGTGAGACAGAATCAGTAAGATTCTTCTGATGGACCAGTACAAGAGAGAAATAGATCCAGCTCTGATCTGAATGAGAGGCCGTGTAATCACACAACTGTGATCCTATCACAGTTTGGGAATATGTACAGTGTCGATGGATGCTGGAGGGGAAGGGAAGATAAAGCTCCCTTCAACCCTTTCAGAAATCCACACTGATATATGCAAATATTCCATTGCTTTGACCCTGCTGTTTTTTTACTTGCTCCCCCTGATTTATCACAATTTACACTAGGTTGTTGCAGAATATACCCATTTTCTACCTGTAGATTTTTAAGAAATCCAAATGAAGACTTTCTCAATGGTAAAGGTGACAGTAGTGAGCTCTTATTGTCATGCCGTTACTCAAAAGAGCCACATTCTAGTGGAAGACAGAGACCTCCAAGGCAATACATGCACCATATATGAAAATTTGGACATAAATATGTAAATAGTTACATATGCAAATTGTTTTCATTAATATGTTGGTGTAAATAACAATATCCAACTTGTATATTAATCTCATGGATATTTCTAGGTGAGGTTTGAATATAACAGTGATACAAAACAAAATACAATGGCATTGACATCACCTAAATATTGTGTTTGAGGACTGAGCAAAATGTGCTATTTTTTACTTTGTATTCTTTACTTGTATTCATTTACTTGTCATTACTTGTGTCCCCTTATTCATACTGCTATTATTTCTAGCAATCACAATCATAATTGGTATACAGGGAGGCTCAGGTTAGATATAAAGAAGTTCTTTACTGTGAGGGTGGTGAGGCCCTGGAGCAGGTTGCCCAGAGAAGTTGTGGCTGCGCCATTCCTGGCAGTGTTCAAGGCCAGGCTGGACAGGACTTCGAGCAAGCTGGTTTTGTGGAAGGCTTCCCTTCCTATGGCAAGGGGGTCGGAACTAGATGAGCTTAATGTTCTTTCCAACCTAAACCAGTCTATCATTCTATTATATGATTCTATTAACACAAACTTTAAAGGTATAAACAGTTGAAATGCACAGCGCTCCTCTTGGGACCCTGCACAAGTGACAGTGTCCATGTGCTGTAGCTCTCCAGGTAAAGCAAGCCTACATTTGCATGGAGTTGTGGTTTAGGGCTGGAAATAGTCCCAATTTTTTTAATTATATTCCAGATCTACCTGAAACCTTTCCTTGGGTTGGGGCACTCATCATCTCTATGTCTGATTCATCAGTTTGAGCTTGTGTTGGAGTCTGTCCCCCTGGAATCACCAGACTGGAGTTTCCTCCTATACCCAGCCGCTCATTTCCATAATAAAAGGCTGCCGGGACCATCTTCCTTCAGCCGGATTTGACTGAATTTGGCCAAAGAGACAAGCAGTTTTCAGGAGGGGACCACCAGAGAGCCCTACTGCCTGGTAATGCAACCTTTTTGCCGTTAGGAAAACAGCCTGGAAATCACCGTGAAAGTCCATGGGATGAAAAATCTGCTAGGGATGGAAGAAGCAGTGCTCTGGCTATCAAGCGGTGATCTGGTTGAGCATGACATTCCTTTTTAGTGAATTGTTTCAGGACATTTTGCCAGAACTATGCTGGGGATGAGGTTTTCACGAGTTTCAGGAGGAAGCACATGGGGCTGTTGCCCCTGTGGGATGGCTGGTAGCATCAGGGCAGTGTGAGAGCAAGGCCTTACAGCCTGCACTACTAAACTGTGTCTGCTCGCACCCCAGACCCGGGATGTCCTGATTTCACAGAAGTGCTACCAGGAGCACACTGGCTTCCCAGGAAGCAGGCTGTGCCTGGTAGAGCATGGGCAGAGACAGTGCTAGGGGCTCAGCA